>NW_028233329.1:0-7053 GCF_057557595.1 Rhyacophila brunnea
TATAATTAATTTATGGGATTAATTTTATGCAAGAAAATTAAAAAAAATTTAAGAAATTAGATTATAATAAAAAGGTAGGACGAAACTTTTAAAATTTATTATCTGAAAAATTGTGTAAGAAAAGCTAAAAACCAAAAATTTAATATCATATCCAAATATATATCTACTTCTCCTCAGACAAAAATCGGGCATAGCCTTCGGCGCAACTTTAAAAAAACCAAATTCTAAATTCTTTTCTTAAGCACTGGCACACTCCATTCTCTCCACCAGCAACAAAAATACATACTTTCTATTTTCCTGGCGAGAGGAGACAAATCTCCCGCCAATGCCATCTTCAAAGCCCTTGTATCTTTTCTTGTGTATTTTCCCCATCGTTTACAATCAGTCGGAATGATTGTATGATTTACTCGGGATTTACACATCTCGTCTGGATTTAAAAAAAATGGGTCTAAAAATTTCTAACAGTACGAAAGAAAAAATTAGTATACCATACACGAATGAATGCATATAATTCATTTAAAATCAAAAACAAAATTTCAAAATTATACAAGTTTTAAGTTCTTTAATCTAGTTTATAGGAAAAGCATAAATCAAACAACGTTGAATAGGATGAATAACAAAATACAGGAATATAATAAATCTCATTATGTTATAATTATGAACTAATCGAATTATTTCGAATACGCATAAAAAGAAACATTGTAATTATATACCAATATATCTAAAATACTTTATAATTAATTATCTGCGCTTAAAAAGACCATGAAAAAACCATATATATTTTTCACCTACTGTAAATATATAATTCATTTTCACAAATCTTTGAAACAAATCAAAAAAGGATTGCACTGATGGTAAAAAAAGGACTAAATAAGTTAAAAAATATATTTTAAGAATAACCGATCGAACATGCTAATAAAATCATTTATAAAAAGATTACCGAATAAAGCTCAAAAATCTTTAATATATCATCATTTTCTCATTGTTTTATAAGCTTTTACGATATTCTTATGTTTATCCGGATTTTATCACCGCAGATGTTATGTCTTAAAATATGATTTGGTTAAGATGAACTTATGTGAATCATTTTATTCATTTATTTTGTGAAACTAAATACTTCTTAAAGTTTCACCAGAATTAAAAATTCATTGTGAAGTTCAGATAATGAGATGATATTTTTATATGATTCATAAGAAAAAATAACGGGTTGTGGCGTCAAAAAAAAAGTAGAATCATATGTCTAACAACTATATTCATATAAACACGTAAAAAATGTGCAACAAAAGTAAATTAAAATCGAAAGCAACCTTTATAATATAATATAGATGCGTGCTAACCAAAAGTATATCAAAGACTAGCATATTCTACATGAAAGAAAAAAATAAATTCCCTTATGATCAGAAATATTTTATTATTATTTAAAAATATAAAATTAACATTTAATAGGTATAGAAATTTTGATTTATCGTGTTCATGGGGCATCAAACAACGGCTTTATTACGAATAAACTTATATGCTTTGCCATCAAATGGAATTGTATGATCTTTGGTTTTTAAAAATTTTATCAATTTATAATATTTATTTATTTATGAAGAAGTATGTTAGTTTAATTTACGTCGTGAAATATGTATTTATAAAAAAAGAATAAAATATATATGTATTCAAACTATAAATTTCGTATAGACGCTACCATAAATTTTTTGTTCAATTTTAAATGTACGTTACAAACCCAATTTTGTATGAATATTTTCATCAGAGTTTTATATTTACAATAAACATATAGAATATGATTAATAACTACGTCATAGAGCATTCTCATCTTCCTTTATTGATCGGATATTATAATATCTGAAGCAAGGTTTACAAGAATACCAGGACACAATAAAAACCATTATTTATACCCAATATTGTTTCTTTTCTTTTATCCTGGTATTTACCTATAAAATTTGCAAATCTATTGCATACAAGCTGATAAAAGATTGCAATATAATAAAAAACTTAATATCCGTCTAAATACCATAAAATAATTTATAAATTATGTTCAATTTAAAACTAAAAAATAAATTAGCTACTCTAAACCATAGTCAAAAATTAATAATGAATGAGCATATATTGGAGATTAAAATATTTTTTCAGACATTTTATAATCAATGTAACATTTATGTTAATCATAAACATATTTCGTATAAATTAAGCACTCATACGATATTAGGCTTCTTTTATATTTCCAAAACATGATATATAGTTTTTCTGGGACATTTTAAATTATACTCAAACAAATTCATTTATTTATACATAATTTTTTTGTGTATAACACCTAAATTATTCATGATACAGTTTTTTCCTGGATAACGAATAAGCTTTGAAAAAAGATTTAAAAATTGAACATATTCTTTCCAGATAATATTACCAGTCGTAATAATATATTTTTGAAGAACGAGGTAATAAATTTGATTTTGTAGTTGATACATCAAACCAGTAACAGTATAACATAAATTCTATAAACTATTTTTGACTATAATATTCGATATAAATGTAATAAAATAATATTTGTCTTCTATTGATCAATTTTATGGTCACGATATTTTAATTAAACAGCTCATAACTCACTTTGTATTTATACATTAGGATCTTTCTTTTTAATAATTTTTGAACTATAAATAACAAATATTCATAGATTGCAGGTTGGTTATAAGCTTATAAAATAAAATTAGCGATTGATAATAAAAAATATTTTTATAATTCTATTTTTGAGATAATAAATGTACATAATATTTAATTATTACTTATAGCTTTTATATAGGTTTGATTGGCATGATAATATATCTATGCGTCTGTTTATTTATTAGATAAGATAGGTTTTATAATAATTAAGATACTATATTAGCTTTTTTTTAAAAAATATTAAAAACAGACTTATTATGATTCTTTTTAAATGTATAGTTTAAAAAATATGTGAACTGAAAGAAATCATAAAAAATAAACATTGAATAAAATATACGATCAAAGGAACTTGGTAAATAATAAATCCCATGAATTATACAATTATTTAAGAAATATCGAAAAACTTAATAAATGAGCACTGACTCCATAATAGAAAATTCAAAATTTTAAGTATAAAATCATATGAATTGATCATAGAAAATAATTAATTTAAGATTAATTTTTATACAAGAAAATTAAAAAAAATAATAGAAATTGGATTCTATACAAAATAAGAACATAAAACTGCTTAAATTATAAAAAAATAGTATTCACAAAACTAAAAAAAATGCTTGAAATCAAAAATTTAATATCATATCCGAATATGTGTCCACGTCTCCTCAGAGAAAAATTGGACATGGCCTTCGGCGCAACTTTATAAAAACCAAATTCCATATCTTTATCTTGGGCACAGCCCGACTCTATGACTCTATTATCTCCACCAGCCACAAAAAACCATATTATTACTTCTATTTTCCTGGCGAGAGGACACAAATCTCTCGCCAATGCCATTTTCAAAGCCCTATGATCATTGTTTATTACCCAAATCATTTACAATCAGACGGAATGATTTTTTGATTTCTTCATGGGATTTACACATCTCGTTGAACATTCATGCTTGGGCAGGATTTAAATTCACATATAATAAATCATAAAAAGCAAGAAGCATGAAAAATACACTTATTGTGTTGAAAAGCTAACATAATCATATATTATTTGGATAAAATATATATAAAGCATAATTACCTTTTATTTAGTATAATTAATGCCTAATGTATAAGCTTATCAATACATTAAATTTAACAATGGAAATCCATTATAATTGTCGGACTCTTATATAATCTATAAAAGAATCAAAATATTCATTTTAATGTGCATATAAAAAGGTTATAAACCGTCAAAAACAAAAAACCTATCAATATAACTTATCTAACACAAATAAATATATTTTTCATGTTCGTAGTTTATAGGAATTCTAAATAAGCAAAATGTATAGATACGATGCATAATGTTACAATACTAATTAAAAGACTAATTAGACATGGTTATGAATAAAAAAATGAAAAAAAAATATATTAAAAATGAGATTAATGATCTAAGCTAAATATTCGAGCAACAGTAAATAATTCTTAATGAATTATTATAGTTCAAATATGACATAATTGTTTGCCGACATAAAATAAAAACACTCATAATATTCCTATAATCTTTCTTTTTCGAAAAAAACAAATAATGAAGTAACTGGCATTCTAGAATAAACTTTATTGACATAATCGACCAAAGCAAGTTATCTACAAATCCAAGCACAGAAAGATGAGTGATGAAATATAGGAAGAAAATCTTAGGTTCTTATTATTAAAATTCAAAATCTTGATACACACATTTCTAAGAATACAAGACAAAACATGCTTCATCGGGAGAAAATCACATTTAATTAAATATTTGAATATCTTCAATTACCTATTTTCACCATCTGGCCGACTATAATTCATATCGATAGTGTAAATAAAACAAGCGAAGTGAATGCATTTTTACGATCCAATATATAAGAGTTCAGCGGAAAAATTAGACACTGTATAAAATATATTGAATAATTTAAAGAAAAAAGCAAACCTATGAGTTTACACCGTCTGAGTATTTTAAAATAGACACGATTGCAAATTTTCACTTTAAAAATATTAAAACAAGTTTATCTCGGGAATTTTGTCGTTGTAAGATTCATGTGTTTCTTTTTTATATTTTATATCCATAAAACACTACAATTATTTATGTTTACACAAACATGACTTTCTTTTTATAAAAAATCATAAAATTGAAATGATATTATATGGATAAGATAGAGCTCGAGATATTTAATACAATAAAAAAAATGCTCTAAGTGTGTTTTTTAATTTTATTGTGAAGAAAGGGAGTGAATTTATGATTATAAAAATAATAACAATAGAAATAAATAAGATTTCAGCCTTAAACACTTAGTAAAATATAAAGCACATCAAAGTTCAAATCGGGTTATAATAGTTCGCATGATCACATTATTTAAAAATATAGTCTTAAAAATTATTTACAATTATATAGCAAAGTGATAATTTATATGAGGCTTATGCATTAATATATTTTAGTCAACTTTTTTTTTGTTTATTTTATATCACCGAAAAAGTAATTGGTAACGCAATTTACAATGATTTTACGATTCTATAGTTTTGTTGGGTAATCAATCACATATCATTATTATATTTAAAAAGAATTTATTCCAAACTCGCATATTTTTTTATGTTTATCTAAAAATAAAAATGCTTGAGGCATCAAAAAAATTCATTACCTTCTGAACCTTGTAAGCACATTTTGATATGAATATATCTTCGTTCATTAAAAGAATAAAAAAATATAAAAGCAATAGAAAATACGTTTTAAAAAGGTAGTTTTTGAATATATATTACTTTTTTTTTAGAAATTTACATAACGATGTGTTTTAATATTATAAACATCTAAAAATAAGCAATGTAGTGCTGTAGAGTATATATAAATTCGTAAATTTTTTATTATTATCAATTGTATCTGATTTATAAGAAATACAGCGAAGAATATATAAAATTCATAATATTAACTAAACCACAGAAAAAAAAAGAACTTTGTTTGCAGTAATTAGTTAATATCTAGAAACACAGAAAAATAATATCGAAAAAAGCATAAAATTTATGAAATACTATGATGAAACTTACTCTGGTAATAAACAAATTACATATAAATAAAAAACCTTATTATAAACAATGCAGATTGTTTTGATGTTAAGCATAGAATTTAAGACTTTTACAATAATTTTCGGTGCATTAAATGTCCAAATTTAGGATTACAACCTAAGAATCTAAAAAAAAAGCAAATTAAATTTACATTGAATATGAAGCAACAAATGGAAACTGCATATCCATGATTCATGGGCTAAATTAGATTGTTAATTTATGTAACAAAAAAAATACAATTTTCCAATTAATTGAATATAACCAAATGAAATAGCTTGGTCTCGAAGTACTATTCAACAATATTATAATTTTAACGGCATAAATTTACATAAAGAATCATTTGCAAAATATTATCATTTGGAGGCTCAAAAAATTGATCGGATATAAGCTAAGATAAATATAAGTTAAAATATACGGTAAAATGCCAATAAAAAAGAATATAAATAAATCTAGATACAAGTATGGAATTATTCACACCAAAAAAAAACAGAAAATAGAATAAGATGATCATACATCGACTCAAAATTATATATAATGATTAAAAACAGTTAATAAGAAAACAATTCTTTTTATATATTGAAAAATTGAATTGTAAAAAAAAACCCAGGATTTACTCAAATGAGCATGTGTACATGATTTTCGAGTTAATTCAAGATCTAAAATAAAATTTTTATGTAAAATCCGATCAAAATTATTATTGTGACGTATACAATCTTTTGTGTCGAAAATTAATAGAGATAACTTTTGACTATTTGTCATTATGTTCTAATCATGCATTATATGATTATCTCAATCTTCTGGTCGTAATTTATTAATTATCTGGTTTGATATACTCATATATAGATCGTAAAAAAAATTTCCTAATGCGTGGAGAAAATCCCTTCTAATTGGTGTTAAATAAACAAATGAAATGCGAAGTAACAGGTGATTTATATTTTACTTGAATAAAATGTGCATTTAAAACCAAACTAGGATGATATTTAAAGATAAATTAGAGCAAAAAAAATTTAGATTCATATTGCATATATACTAGATGCTTAGGGTCTACGTTTTACATAGATACACACTAAAATGTTTTTTTAAATAGGAGGCCGATAGCAATAACTGCTCTTTTCGTGGATAATATATATTTTCATTCCAGTGTGCATAAAAAAATAAAAAAATTAGCCCTAGGTCACCTTAAATCCATACTATAATATTCAAAATCTATTTTATGGGTAAAGTAAAAATTATACAATAAATTGCTATAAAAAATAGAATTGATATAATAAATTAATGTTCATAAGAACAAGAATCGTGTAAACAACATCACCATCAGTAAAGTCTTTTATTG
>NW_028233330.1:0-7045 GCF_057557595.1 Rhyacophila brunnea
AATTTTGGATTTAAATGATTACAATGCAAAAATATCTACTTAATAGAATATTAAAGATACTGTAAGAAGATATTGTATGTTATTTTTATTTTATCAGATAACAGGGTATACAGAAAACATAAATTAAATGAAATTTAAGAACATATAAATTTAGAGTAAAATTATAGAGAATGTAAAAAAATGCATAGTCATCTATTTATTATCATTTTCAATTTTAATAAATAGAAAATAGGCTTTTTCTATACCAATTAAGCATATATAATAAATAGCCAAAATAGCTATACAATATATTCATTTTGACAAAATTAAATCCTATAATTGCATAACTTTTTATCAAAATATAGTATCGACCAACCAATAAATTTGATCAGTCTTATCCCATCTACAATGTTCATATTATAGTCCACTTCTTTCATGTTTTTTTTTGTTTCTAAATCAATTATATTGTTTTTAGGCTACTATCTTCTTGCATTTCTAAATAAAAACAGTGGAAAATAATGTTTTTTAAATCAGATATTTATCCAATATGGTTTTCATCTCGGTGACTATAAGAAAATTCTATTTATAAGAGTTTGATTTTTCTTATATAATCAATATGTATAAAAATTCTTTATGTGAAATTGTAAACAAATACAAGGAATGACAAGAGTTTTATTATAATGAAATATTAGAACGAAGAAGTTTATTACTTTTTCTGTAAATAGCTATTTTTTTTGTATAATTTACATAGATAGAACACCTCTACGTGCCTATAAAATGGCTTTTTTATACAATTTTTATATCACATTTCATTATTTAAAATACCACATAATCTAAATAAGACAAACCTTATTATTTGCAGTATTACTGTTCAATCATGATTGTCAATATCACATCACACTTTCGAATATAATTATTTACTCTTTTACTGCGATTATATATTTAAATGAAGAAATATTATTATAAATATATTCTACAGCGTCTTTAAGTACATATCAAATATTAAAAATGATTATGCTTTGTGTACAAGATGGTGTATGTGTACATTTTTAAACAAAAACGAATATGTAATCTAAATAAAAAATGTAAATATGCAAAATACTTAAATAAATTTTAGTTAGACCATAGGAAATTTAATTTGAATATAAAAATTCATACTAATAAGTTCCATTTAAATTTGGCATATTGTTATAATATTCATGTAAATTAAATTATTTTTTGTAACGAATAGGTTGTGGTTTAAAACTAAGTATAGTAATACTTAAAAAATTATATATATTTTTTTGATAATTTTTACAAATAAATGCTACTTTTACATAATTAAATAGACATCAAATAAAAATCTGCACGAACAGTGATTTTATAGTAACAATACAAAAATTACATTCACAATTTTTTTAAATAATTTTTCTACTTAACGATTTGGATTATTTATAAAAAATTCCTATGAAAACTTATATTTCACATATCAACTTTATTTGCAAGCAGAAGACAAAAGTTTAATATATGTGTGTAAATGTACATGTCTACGATTATACAGTTTTACTAGCGAATAATTCAATTTTATTGAATATATGATAATTTTAGAATCCCGGAAAAATCATTAATTTTGTACATATACTACTATTTATAAGACATCTCTTATTGTATTCTAGTAGCATGGGTAAAGTGGAATAAGCCATTTAATATATTTAAGTTCATAATTTTTTAGAAAATTTATTATTATTATACAATATATATTTTATCATATATTAAAAGCCAATCGTATACTTCACATTTTACATTTCAAATATTTTGCAAGCAAATATGACTGTATTTTCTTTTTTTTATCGCTAAAAAATTATCTAATTTATTTAATTAGGCATAAATTCAGTGATATTCTGTGATTGAGAATATCCATTTTTTTATATATTACGTATTTAGTCATATACTAAAAATGTATAACAGTGAAATCACGGGCTTGCATAAAAAATAAATTGTGTGGAAGAAGGTCATATTAGAGAATTTTAGAACAATGTGAAGCCTGGTACTCTGTAAAAAATATGAATTTAAATTATAAATAAAATATCGGTTTACTTGCGATCTTTATATTTTGCATGTCAGATTTAAATGCGTATATATGATGACCAACACTTTAACAAATTTAGTATTATATGAATATAATAGTGACATTATTATAGTTTTATGAATTTTTAAAACCAAGAATGTGAGTTTAACACAATGAAACTATGTCTTTGCAGTAATACCTGTATGTTTATAAACATAAACCTTCAAGTGAAAGGTTTTGAAAACGCTGATTCACAACTTATTGCTTCTTGATTCGAATTTTGTTTAAAAATAAAGCAAGTTATTAATTTTACAATCTATCATGAATTAAATTTCTAAATTCATACATGCCACATTTGTAGTGAGTAAAGAATATTTTTATTAAATTTTTATTGAATACTAAACATTATTATGTTTTCTATTCCGAGAAAAAGGCAAAATGCGGTGTCAAAAAATGATATTAGGAATAGATAAATTTTTTGTAGTTTAATGTAATTCTTAGTTTTAACCAGCCAAAATCTTTATTTTTATAAATACATGTTTGAATTTAATTTAAAAATACCATAGATACACTATTCTATTAGCGAGCAGTTATTTTGATAGTATATTGAATATGGAGTAATTGTTAATTAGCTGAACTTTTTAGACATGTAAATTTAGATCGTATTACTTTGATCAGGAAAATTATTTATATTCAGTAATTTTTCAAGCATGTTTCCCCAAATATTTTACAGAAATATATGACATTGTATAGAAAAACATGAACTTCAAGAATTATTGTATTAGAAAAGCCAAAAAACCAATATGAAATAATTTTTCTTATTTTCATGTAACTGAAATAGAATTTTATAGTATAGCGGTATAGTATGCATAGCTATAACATTTTGCGACTTTAATGTAATTTTTTCATACGATCTCTGCTAATATATCATTTTGCGACTTTAATGTAATTTTTTCCTAAGATCTCTGCTAATTTATTCATTTTAATATGCATGTTCATTGTTATTTAAAAGTATTTTTTCTAATTTTTCTATTATTTAAATGCTATAAGTTGGTACGGGCGTATAAAACGATGTATTATTCATTATAATTTTCCATTATCTATTACAATCGATTATAAGTATAAAAAATAAATTCTATAATTTTTAACAAGAGTAAAGAAATTTCAAGGCGATCAATTGTATTTCATCTAAAAAAATATAATATATATGTTAAAACAGCTTAGGTGATGATGTATTTTAATGAAGGTAAATATATGCTAGTTTATATAAAAGCCTTATTGGTTCTAGGATAAAACAGAATCACTGTATAAATGTGTGTGTAAAAAATAATACGCTAGAATCGATTTGGTTTATAAATAATAATTTTTTTTTCTTTTATTCTAGATAAATAAATATTTCTAAAAACACAATTTTTGATAAATTTATAAGATGCATAAAAAAATAAATACTAATGTTTTATACGTTTATGATAATGATTTGTAAGTTTGCGTGTTAAACCAATCTACATTTAGGTTATATATTAATGATCCTATATAATAAGTATGTAAATTAATCAGATTTTATAAATAATATATTATAAAATTAACAGAAAAATTTCCCATGTGTTTTATTTTTATGTTATTTTTTGTAACTATTGTTTTTTTATTTTAAGAAATAAATATTTAAAAAAACTTAAAATTGTAGAAAAAACAAATGACAATTAGAAACAGAATTTTGTGCAATTATATAAGGAGTATTTAGAACACATAGGATAGCACCGTTAAATAATAAATAAAAGCCACATCTTAATTTTATACAAGGTTCACCTTTAAAATTATTTTCTTAAAAAGCAAATTAAATCCAGAAAAATATAAAAAAATAAAATTGAATCAAAATGCGTGTTTTTTATATCTGATCAAGTCACACACAATACGATTTCACCAAAAAAAACCTTTCGTTTTGTCAAAACAATCGCTTTTTTCTATTTTAAATCTTACAAAAAAACATATACCTAATAGGTATCTGTATTTTACAACTGATAGACGATAATCAATTATTAGTACGGTAATAAATATAAGATATTTTATTTAAGATTTTTATATTATAATGATTCTGTAATATGGGAAATTATAAAAACTTGGTGGACTACCATAAGTCTATATCTATATAAGCAATCGTTCAAGATAAAATAATTTCATAATATTGACAATAATTATAAACACAAATATATTATATTATAAATTTTTTTTCGTCAAGTTAATTTATTTTTTACGTCTAAGACAAAGTTCAACTAGACGTAATGTCATGAGAAACAGCATTGTTTAGTGAAATATATTCTCAGATTTATTCTAATAAACGTCTCTTCTAATCTCAGATGATATTTTTTCATGTTTTTTTATCAACACACATGTAATTTATTTATATACTTAAATATTTCAGATCGAACAGATATATTTTTGTAGAATTAACTGTAAAAAATTAAAGACTAAATGACATACAAATTAAGCTAGATATAAAAGTTCTGATATCGTTGAATGCAAAAAAGGTTCTTCATGTATTTTAAGCACACAAATGTTTTATAGAAATTCATCTGATTATTATATATGCAAATTTTCTCTACGTAAGCAGTAACAGATTGGTTATCATAATATAAGATCTGAATCACATAAAAATCAATAGTCGCTTGATTTAACATACCTGTTTTTATTAATTTTTTCGTATTGATCATATAAAATAATGTGTCATAATATACCAAGAAATTCATTACCAAAAAAAGTTCTTCTTAGGCAGTGAACAGGATGATTACTATGATTTTATTTTTGTGAGCTTAAAGCATAATATGGATACTATAATTTGCATCCCTTTTGCTTATCTAATTATTTTAGAGATACAATTTTGTAAATTTTATCAATATAAAACGTGTGCTCAATAAAAGAATTTAATTTAGCGAATTCATCTATGGGTAAAATTTAATGTGTTTTTTTTTTCATTTGCTGTGACAAGGTAAGCACATTAAGATTTATTGCAAACTTTATAATACAACTTTTATATGTAAATTATTATATTTTCCTAAAAGTACAATTCAAAATAAATATAATGAAAAGAAGTGTCTTGCGCTTAATATTGTCCTGATTACATCTTGAATACATTTATTCCTAATACGATTTTAAATGCAGAAATGTCTCTAGATTTATAAAAAAAGTGTATTATCATCCGGGGTTTACGAAAATTTTTTATTTGCTAATACATTTTCTTGTTTTTTTACAGAAAGTGCTGCATTATTTGTTTTTGTACAGATCTGCTAATGATTATCATGTTATAACAAATACAGAATGCACAGATAAATATTTAAATTTATCATGAATGTGACTTAAGTTCATAAATAATTCCCTATATACATAAAAAACGCTAAATAGTCAGTTCTGCTTACATAAATGTCCCTATAATGTTTAATTCACATGATTTAATGCATTTGCTAAAATCTAGAATTTCACTCATCTGTCCATGCATAAATGCATTATTTTATATGTGATACTACATTTATATGTATTTTCGAATTTTTTCTGCTGATACTATAGACTGTGATAAAATTGTAATTATAATCTTTATGACAAAATTTTTTAAATTTTTATTCAAGATGTGATTATATGAAATTATAACAATTAGTTTGAAGATTTAAAATCGCGAAGAAAAAATCGACAGAGAAAAAATTATATGCGTCGTCCTAGGGAATTAAACTTTTAATAAAGTTCTCTTGAAATTTTTATAAATAAAGATTCTATATTATCATAAGCTAATATGTTTCTTTTATCCATTAACTATATAATATGTTTACGGCTGAATTAAATTTTGATTCTGTTTTTTTGTAAAATATTTTAAAATTTTCCTATGCATTATGCACATAGAAGCAAAAATTCATAATGCTTAATGTTATAGAATCGTATATGCTTAGATTTTGTATCTTTTTCTACATAATTGTAATATAAACCATATCCGATACCGATAGAATAAAATGATAAAAATTAGAACCCATTTATATGTATACATTTAAATCAATTTTTTATATTTCTAACAAATATAGTTTAAAAAACAAAAATACAAATGAATGGCCATAAACAATTTTGTGTCTATTTTTTATATATATTAAGTCTGAAATAAACAATATTTTTTTAGGTCATGATATACAATTGGATTATGAGTTTAAATGATATAAGACGTATATAATATGTGTAAATTTATGTATTATTTGTATTCAAATCAAGACTGAATGATAATAAAGAATTTATAATCGTAGTCAAAAAATAGTTGAGAAAGATTTTCATTTGCTTTTTACAAATCTATTTTCATCGTATTATCAATTTAAAACATATAAAAATCAAGGATAGCCAAAAAAATTTATTTTCATATATACTTAAAATTACTATGCATAAAAACAAAGTATTTTATAAGCAATTTTTTAAATCCGAACAGATCCATACACAGAGATATGGTTTTCACAAATTGATGTTGACATGCGCTGATAGGTCATATATTTTAATTTGTTTGTTGAGCTATATAATGTAACAGCACAATCCCGAAAATATGGGACATATTACATTTAACATATAATGTATATAAGAGTTAGAAAAAAATTGTCCATATAAATCACAAAAATAATTACTTACAAGTTATATCTAAAATATGCATAATTCATCAAGGTTTAAATTTCTGTATATTTTATGATCAAATACACATAAAACACATATAAAGCCCTATTTATGTTTTAATACATACAAAAACAATAATCTGCTACAGTTTAATAATTTTAACAAATTTTGATTTTTTTTTATTAAGCAAGCTGTAATTACTATGCAAAACTACTCTATGAATAATATTTATATAAAATCTGTTTTGTTATTGCCCAAAACATAGCATATATTTTACTGAATATTGATTTTCGTGCTTTAAAACATATGAATGTTAGATTACAGAACGCATAAGATTATTTCTAAATGTGAAAATATTAGAAGTATAATATAAGTATACTTAAAACCCGTGTA
>NW_028233331.1:0-5994 GCF_057557595.1 Rhyacophila brunnea
TTGTGTTAACTTTTGTAGACAATTGCTTCTATTTAACATATATATATAAAATATCCAAAATACAACAATTTAAATAATGCAAGTTATATAAAATCCAGGTTTTATGTTACCAAGAAATTACGAAAAATGTATTTATTACATTTGTGGATATAATTTTAAAATATTTGGCTGTTGAAGCAGCCTTAAAATATAAGAGTGATTATATCTTGCAATTATATCTCTTATTTATGTTTTATTTTGTAATCTAGCACAGATTTTGATGTTTTTTTTTCATTACAAAAAAGTGATAAAAGGCTATTTAATTTGTAAAAGACATCAATGGTTTTTCATTTTATTCACTAAAACTGAAAGATTTTAGATGAGGATTAACTGATCATTGAAAACATGGTAAGAAATAATATCATAAACGAGTGATAAATATAATAATAGAGTCGCCCCTACCCTAGAAGGGCGACTCTATTGTTGTGTTCATTGCATCGTAATTTATAAAAATATAAATCTATTATTTTTATAGAAAAATAAAACATAGATTATCATATATAAATTGTCGAAAATTTTGTCATAAAATACACTTTTTACAATAAAATCAAGTATTTATGCATTTTTCACTTTATATCAGAGCAATATATATATTATTTCTGTATGTATATAAACTTTTTAAACATGAAAAATTTAAAAAAAAGGCTAACTACTTTTTTATTATATGGTAAATGCATTATAATAAATGATATAAGAAAAAAACAGAAAATAAAACTATATATACCTAGATATTATCAGAAAAATGCTTATTTTTATTATTATTATATTCTAAAGAAATAGTATTCAACAAACACTGTATTCTAAATAGATATTTTTTCTTCATCCTAGCTGAACTATTTAACAATTTATGTATTTTTAGTACCAATAATTCATTATAAATGTATGATTATGGTTATATTCAATATTAGACGTGTTAATTTGCGGTAGAATAATACCAAAAAAGGGGTTTTTATTCAGCTATCTAACAATATTAGCACCTCTTTATGGTTATTTAGGCGATTATATGTATTAAATAGCAAATAAATCACCTAAATAGTTCATAAAAAATCTATTTCTTCAAATTTTTAATCATTAAATCTGTTGTTTGTTTTACTTTAGCAAGCAGATTAAAACTCAAAATCATGTCTAGTTTACAGAAATATATTTTCTAAGAGTGTGTATAGGTTACATAAACTCCATAATTCAGTAATAATCTTATCTCAGTATTAAAAAAAATCGAAAAAGTTAGTATTTTAGATGATTAGAAATATAAAAAAAAATTACATAAAATTAAAAAAAAAGAAGAAAAAAAAACATTTTTATTCATTTACTTAATAAATAAAACAGCTTTTTTGACATTTAACTCATAAAAATTACCTATTTTAGCATTATCCACCTTTATTTTCGTACATAAGAAACATACCTAAAATATATTATAAATGAACATCAAAATCAATTAAATGATATCAAAATCTTTTTTTATAATTGAATATTTTAATAAGATATAAAAATATATTCAATATTTTATGTAATTGATCATTAAAAGATAAAAAAATAATAGGATCCTTAAACTTTCTACTAAAATCCCATATCAAAATACATCAAGCATAATCTATATCGATTTATAATTCAAAACATATTTTTTCGATTTGGTGTATATTATAGTTATTATCACATAAAAAAACCACTAAAATAAAGAAAAAAAATAGTCGACTTAATCCACACATAAAAGTTTCAGAAACAAGAAAAAATTAAAATATATGATTTTCTAAGTATTTTACGTTTTAAAAAGATAATTTAAATATGAAAACTTTTATTTATTACAAGAAAAAAAATCCCTTTTTTTTGCGATGTCATTAATTATTAAAAAAAATCGCAGATAATGAGAAATATGAGAAAGTCAGAATGTGTACCTTGGCTTATAAAAGTATGATCAGCTCGTAAAAATTGTTTTTTTCGCCAAACAGGACTTGGTTCTAGGTTTTTTTTAAGACAGAAAAAAATATGGCAACATATAAAGCTTGGAATTGACCAAAAAATCAATAAATTCACCTTTTCTGAATAACAAAACATATGTACAAATATTCACTGTGTCTAGTAGAGTATATAAATATTCATTATAAGGCAAAAAAATCATAAATATAACCAAGTTGGTTATGGCTATATATCCCCAAAAAGATGATTTTTATATATTTCAACTTTAGATAATGTATTTATAATGTCATAAATTATCATTGTATTATTTTTTTCTGTGCTAGTGGACATATTTATCACCACTTATTCGGCTGATCAGCGACATAATTCAGCTAAAAGTAATAAAATTATGTTTAAAATGAGATTGATATGTCTTTTTGGCACAAAAAAATACATAAAACTTGTTTTTTCTCATCTCGCTGCAGACATATTATATTTAAAATAGCATAGAAAATCGATAATATAACATGCCGCAGGAAATATTTATAATAAAAAAGGCTATTAACATTAAATATTCATTAAAAGCTGTTTATTTTAACATAAAGGATTTATTCTATACAACTAGAAAAGTAGAAAACCGCCTATATAAAGAAAAAAACCAAAATATTGGTATAAATATGATAATTAAGCCACAAATAATCAATAAAAATTACAATTTATGCGGAATAAAATAAAACAATAACTATAGTTTTCTATCAGAGACGTAATTTATATATCAATATTATTATATAAGTGCATTAAACTTTAAATATTTACATAAAACTCTAATATCTGGTGTCTAAATAGAAAAATATATCGTTTGTATTTTCAATATATTTATATTTCCATTGAAAATTTCAGTTTTTTAAAAGATGAATCTATTATTAGATTATTTTAAATTACTGAACACGAAAACCATTTCGATTTCACCAGTATATTTCTATATATATGACAAATAAAATAAAAAACTTAAAAAAATAATAATTTATTAACAAGAGAATCTTAAACAAAGAAATAAATGGGAAATAAATATACATATAATTAAATCTCAAAAATTTAGATATTATTGTTTAATTAACAAATAATCTTAGCATAAAAAAAAATTTCGGTTTTAAATATTATAAAGAAAAATCAATGAGAAGATCTTTAGAATCAGAAAATCTAGTTTAATGTATATAATAGACATATATATGTATATTACTATTATAAATGTCAATATTAAGAATTTTATGGTGATTTAATAATTGATAGATTTATAATGAAAATTTAAATAAAATCAGAAGAATATTAAGGATAAATAATTTATAAAAAAAAGTATAATAGTTTGTAAAAAAATGGTTAAAAAATATAATAAAATATATCACAATTTATTGTATCATTATATATTAAATATTTTTCTTTTTTGTTATTCTTTCTCGTAATCCAATTTAAAAGAAAATTTGAATGTTTTGATAACTATATTTTATATCTAGAAAGTTATAAATTAGAATAGAAAAACAATATGCATGCATATAATTAAATTTAAGAGTGTTTTTCTAACATCACGTTATGTTCGAATATCTTAATCAAAAGATAAAATATCCAATAATAACAAAATAAAAAAAAATAGAATGAATATATTTTTTGTTTATAATAGAAAGAAAAAAGCATTGTTCAGAATTTAAAGATAATAATTATAAAAGTAATAAGAATTAATTTTACTTTTACAATAAAAAAGTAAATTATTAATAAATATGTGGATTAAGCGATCGTAAAAAGTAAAAAGATATCAAAAAACCATAAAAATGGTGGTATAATTATCATTGAAAAGGATAAAAACATATAAATCTCCTATAAATAATGGCATTATTACAATTTAGTTATATATTTATGATCTTAATTGCATAAGAATATAAAGACATTAACTTTGAGATTTCAATGTTATCATAGCGATGATTAAAAAGATAAACTAAAATAGAAAATCTGATAAAGGATATACAGAGCTTTGTTTTTTTTTCAAAAATATGCCCCATTTTCAGAAAAAAACGCATAATTATTAACTCAATGGATAAAATATCAGTTTTATGACAAAAATTCGGAGAAATAGACGGAAATATCATGGTAAAAATCGTATTATTTTATTTTCTTATCTAGAAAAGGGGTAAATTTGATCAATGACCATTTTAGATCAGCTTTGTTTAGATAAAGGCCAAAAGAAAACTGTTGAGAACATAACACAGGTTTATAAAAACTAAAAAATTAAAGGATTCATATATTTCTAGCTATCAATTCTAGTAAATATTTAATTTTTTTCAAGATTCGCGAAATTTTTACAAAAAAATATATAAATAAAAGAATTCTAGTAATAGCAGTGATATAAATAATAAAATATAATTTCATATAAAGTAACAATATTAAACCTTTTATATACATTCTTATGTAAAATTCAAAATGCATAAATCAAGTTTATTATATGTAAAATAAAGCAAAACAGGATATTTAACATATACGATAAAACATCTTAAAGAAGCTAAAGATTATTAATACATTAAGACACAAAATTGAATTATTGTAAGCAAATAATTATATCCAACGAAAAACGTAAAACATAAAAACAAAACAGCAAATGTTGATATATAAATAATATCCAATGCTTATTCAATTTACAGTGTATATTTAATTTATTTCCTTGTCTATAATTATTATAATTGAACCTTCGATTGAATCTTGCTAAAAAAAAATTTTATAAAAAAAAAGTCCAAATTAATTTATTTAACCCATGTCTATAATCATTGTAAAATTTGAACCTTCAGACAAAATCCATCTAAATAAAATTTCAAAAAAAAAATTTCAAAATCGATTATATTTAACCCACGTCTAAAATCATTATAAAATATAAATCTTCAGAATATATCATAATTCTTGTATATAATTCTAAAAATATAAAAATTACACTTTAATATTCTAGTGAAACAGTAAATGCTTGGCAATTCAATATTTACATCATTTATGTGGATAAAACCATGAATTTTCAAATCTAGAAATATAAAATTTATGTTCACATTTGAAAAGCTAACTATTAGATTTATTAAAAAATGGAAGATAAATAAAAAAATATAAAGTCATTTACAAAAAATGAAAACCTAATAGCTATAAAATTGGTTTAAAATATAATAATAAATTTTCTAGTTTTTATCGAATTGTAAAAAAAACAACAAATATATTATTTAGTACAACAAATAAAAATAAAATCTAAAATAACATACGATTTTTGATTTTATTTATATAAAAACAGAAAAAGAAACAAAATTTATCATAATGTAATAGTTATATCGATTAGAGAATAAATATAAAAACATTATATTACGCTATTCAAATCAAATATAATAAAGTATAAAATAATAAAATAGTTCATATAGAAGAGGTTTCTCTGGAAATAAATGTTTTTTGATGTTAATTAAATGACGCAAAAAAACTATAACGCATATGAATAAACTCAGTTATAAAAAATATCAGAGAAGAACCTATAAAAGTATATATAGTCAAACAAAAATAATCGTTTTTAAATAGTTAAAGATATAAAAATCTAACGAGTAATATTCAAACCTATTTATAAGAAAAAAAATGATTATGCAATTAAATATTAATCTTTAAATAGTTAAACATATAATTTGAAATCAATTATCTATAAAAACAAAAAAAAACCTTTTTTTATTCACATAAGGCTTAGTATGCAATTTTATAAACAAATAAAACAGATTATCAAGAAAAGGGAAAAAAACATTGTATTTTTAAGATAAAACTCACACTACGATACAGAAGATAAGTTTTTATTGTTACAGCTTATGGATTTTAAAAACGAAAAACTTCAAATTATACCAGAAGAATTGCATAAAAAACCATTTTTATATTGTTTCATACCACTAATAGTATTTTTTATCGTTTTTTACAAACACGGATATGTGATTTTTTATGTCAATCGAATAGATTTAAAATCACAAATAAATAGAAACTTTTACTATAGAAAAAAGCATCAGAACTTAT
>NW_028233332.1:0-5991 GCF_057557595.1 Rhyacophila brunnea
TAAGAAAATAAAATTATACGATTTTTACCATGATATTTCCGTCTATTTCTCCGAATTTTTGTCATAAAACTGATATTTTATCCATTGAGTTAATAATTATGCGTTTTTTTCTGAAAATGGGGCATATTTTTGAAAAAAAAACAAAGCTCTGTATATCCTTTATCAGATTTTCTATTTTAGTTTATCTTTTTAATCATCGCTATGATAACATTGAAATCTCAAAGTTAATGTCTTTATATTCTTATGCAATTAAGATCATAAATATATAACTAAATTGTAATAATGCCATTATTTATAGGAGATTTATATGTTTTTATCCTTTTCAATGATAATTATACCACCATTTTTATGGTTTTTTGATATCTTTTTACTTTTTACGATCGCTTAATCCACATATTTATTAATAATTTACTTTTTTATTGTAAAAGTAAAATTAATTCTTATTACTTTTATAATTATTATCTTTAAATTCTGAACAATGCTTTTTTCTTTCTATTATAAACAAAAAATATATTCATTCTATTTTTTTTTATTTTGTTATTATTGGATATTTTATCTTTAGATTGAGATATTCGAACATATCGTGATGTTAGAAAAGCGTTCTTAAAAAAAATTATATGCTAGCAAATTGTTTTTCTATTCAAATTTTGAACTTTCTAGATATAAATACAGTTATCAAAACATTCGATTTTTCTTTTAAATTGGATTACGAGAAAGAATAACAAAAAAGAAAAATATTTAATATATAATGATACAATAAATTGTGATTTATTTTATTATATTTTTGAACCATTTTTTTACAAACTATTATACTTTTTTTTATAAATTATTTATCCTTAATATTCTTCTGATTTTATTTAAATTTTCATTTAAAATCTATCAATTATTAAATCACCATAAAATTCTTAATATTGACATTTATAATAGTAATATACATATATATGTCTATTATATACATTAAACTAGATTTTCTGATTCTAAAGATCTTCTCATTGATTTTTCTTTATAATATTTAAAACCGAATTTTTTTTTTATGCTAAGATTATTTGTTAATTAAACAATAATATCTAAATTTTTGAGATTAGATTATATGTATATTTATTTCCCATTTATTTCTTTGTTTAAGATTCTCTTGTTAATAAATTATTATTTTTTTAAGTTTTTTATTTTATTTGTCATATATATAGAAATATACTGGTGAAATCGAAATGGTTTTCGTGTTCAGTAATTTAAAATAATCTAATAATAGATTCATCTTTTAAAAAACTGAAATTTTCAATGGAAATATAAATATATTGAAAATACAAACGATATATTTTTCTATTTAGACACCAGATATTAGAGTTTTATGTAAATATTTAAAGTTTAATGCACTTATATAATAATATTGATATATAAATTACGTCTCTGATAGAAAACTATAGTTATTGTTTTATTTTATTCCGCATAAATTGTAATTTTTATTGATTATTTGTGGCTTAATTATCATATTTATACCAATCTTTTGGTTTTTTTCTTTATATAGGCGGTTTTCTACTTTTCTAGTTGTATAGAATAAATCCTTTATGTTAAAATAAACAGCTTTTAAATGAATATTTCATGTTAATAGTCTTTTTTATTATAAATATTTCATGCGGCATGTTATATTATCGATTTTCTATGCTATTTTAAATATAATATGTCTGCAGCGAGATGAGAAAAAACAAGTTTACTGTATTTTTTTGTGCCAAAAAGACATATCAATCTCATTTTAAACATAATTTTATTACTTTTAGCTGAATTATGTCGCTGATCAGCCGAATAAGTGGTGATAAATATGTCCACTAGCACAGAAAGAAATAATACAATGATAATTTATGACATTATAAATACATTATCTAAAGTTGAAATATATAAAAATCATCTTTTTGTGGATATATAGCCATAACCAACTTGGTTATATTTATGATTTTTTTGCCTTATAATGAATATTTATATACTCTACTAGACACAGTGAATATTTGTACATATGTTTTGTTATTCAGAAAAGGTGAATTTATTAATTTTTCGGTCAATTCCAAGTTTTATGTGTTGCCATATTTTTTTCTGTCTTAAAAAAAACCTAGAACCAAGTCCTGTTTGGCGAAAAAAACAATTTTTACGAGCTGATCATACTTTTATAAGCCAAGGTACACATTCTGACTTTCTCATATTTCTCATTATCTGCGATTTTTTTTAATAATTAATGACATCGCAAAAAAGGTGATTTTTTTTCTTGTAATAAATAAAAGTTTTCATATTTAAATCATCTTTTTAAAACGTAAAATACTTAGAAAATCATATATTTTAATTTTTTCTTGTTTCTGAAACTTTTATGTGTGGATTAAGTCGACTATTTTTTTTCTTTATTTTAGTGGTTTTTTTATGTGATAATAACTATCATATACACCAAATCGAAAAAATATGTTTTGAATTATAAATCGATATAGATTATGCTTGATGTATTTTGATATGGGATTTTAGTAGAAAGTTTAAGGATCCTATTATTTTTTTATCTTTTAATGATCAATTACATAAAATATTGAATATATTTTTATATCTTATTAAAATATTCAATTATAAAAAAAGATTTTGATATCATTTAATTGATTTTGATGTTCATTTATAATATATTTTAGGTATGTTTCTTATGTACGAAAATAAAGGAGGATAATGCTAAAATAGGTAATTTTTATGAGTTAAATGTCAAAAAAGCTGTTTTATTTATTAAGTAAATGAATAAAAATGTTTTTTTTTCTTCTTTTTTTTTAATTTTATGTAATTTTTTTTTATATTTCTAATCATCTAAAATACTAACTTTTTCGATTTTTTTTAATACTGAGATAAAATTATTACTGAATAATGGAATTTATGTAACCTATACACACTCTTAGAAAATATATTTCTGTAAACTAGACATGATTTTGAGTTTTAATCTGCTTGCTAAAGTAAAACAAACAACAGATTTAATGATTAAAAATTTGAATGAATAGATTTTTTATGAACTATTTAGGTGATTTATTTGCTATTTAATACATATAATCGCCTAAATAACCATAAAGAGGTGCTAATTCTGTTAGATAGCTGAATAAAAACCCCTTTTTTGGTATTATTCTACCGCAAATTAACACGTCTAATATTGAATATAACCATAATCATACATTTATAATGAATTATTGGTACTAAAAATACATAAATTGTTAAATAGTTCAGCTAGGATGAAGAAAAAATATCTATTTAGAATACAGTGTTTGTTGAATACTATTTCTTTAGAATATAATAATAATAAAAATAAGCATTTTTCTGATAATATCTAGGTATATATAGTTTTATTTTCTGTTTTTTTCTTATATCATTTATTATAATGCATTTACCATATAATAAAAAAGTAGTTAGCCTTTTTTTTAAATTTTTCATGTTTAAAAAGTTTATATACATACAGAAATAATATATATATTGCTCTGATATAAAGTGAAAAATGCATAAATACTTGATTTTATTGTAAAAAGTGTATTTTATGGCAAAATATTCGACAATTTATATATGATAATCTATGTTTTATGGTTCTATAAAAATAATAGATTTATATTTTTTAAATTACGATGCAATGAACACAATAATAGAGTCGCCCTTCTAGGGTAGGGGCGACTCTATTATTATATTTATCACTCGTTTATGATATTATTTCTTACCATGTTTTCAATGATCAGTTAATCCTCATCTAAAATCTTTCAGTTTTAGTGAATAAAATGAAAAACCATTGATGTCTTTTACAAATTAAATAGCCTTTTATCACTTTTTTGTAATGAAAAAAAAACATCAAAATCTGTGCTAGATTACAAAATAAAACATAAATAAGAGATATAATTGCAAGATATAATCACTCTTATATTTTAAGGCTGCTTCAACAGCCAAATATTTTAAAATTATATCCACAAATGTAATAAATACATTTTTCGTAATTTCTTGGTAACATAAAACCTGGATTTTATATAACTTGCATTATTTAAATTGTTGTATTTTGGATATTTTATATATATATGTTAAATAGAAGCAATTGTCTACAAAAGTTAACACAAATAAGTTCTGATGCTTTTTTCTATAGTAAAAGTTTCTATTTATTTGTGATTTTAAATCTATTCGATTGACATAAAAAATCACATATCCGTGTTTGTAAAAAACGATAAAAAATACTATTAGTGGTATGAAACAATATAAAAAAGGTTTTTTATGCAATTCTTCTGGTATAATTTGAAGTTTTTCGTTTTTAAAATCCATAAGCTGTAACAATAAAAACTTATCTTCTGTATCGTAGTGTGAGTTTTATCTTAAAAATACAATGTTTTTTTCCCTTTTCTTGATAATCTGTTTTATTTGTTTATAAAATTGCATACTAAGCCTTATGTGAATAAAAAAAGGTTTTTTTTTGTTTTTATAGATAATTGATTTCAAATTATATGTTTAACTATTTAAAGATTAATATTTAATTGCATAATCATTTTTTTTCTTATAAATAGGTTTGAATATTACTCGTTAGATTTTTATATCTTTAACTATTTAAAAACGATTATTTTTGTTTGACTATATATACTTTTATAGGTTCTTCTCTGATATTTTTTATAACTGAGTTTATTCATATGCGTTATAGTTTTTTTGCGTCATTTAATTAACATCAAAAAACATTTATTTCCAGAGAAACCTCTTCTATATGAACTATTTTATTATTTTATACTTTATTATATTTGATTTGAATAGCGTAATATAATGTTTTTATATTTATTCTCTAATCGATATAACTATTACATTATGATAAATTTTGTTTCTTTTTCTGTTTTTATATAAATAAAATCAAAAATCGTATGTTATTTTAGATTTTATTTTTATTTGTTGTACTAAATAATATATTTGTTGTTTTTTTTACAATTCGATAAAAACTAGAAAATTTATTATTATATTTTAAACCAATTTTATAGCTATTAGGTTTTCATTTTTTGTAAATGACTTTATATTTTTTTATTTATCTTCCATTTTTTAATAAATCTAATAGTTAGCTTTTCAAATGTGAACATAAATTTTATATTTCTAGATTTGAAAATTCATGGTTTTATCCACATAAATGATGTAAATATTGAATTGCCAAGCATTTACTGTTTCACTAGAATATTAAAGTGTAATTTTTATATTTTTAGAATTATATACAAGAATTATGATATATTCTGAAGATTTATATTTTATAATGATTTTAGACGTGGGTTAAATATAATCGATTTTG
This sequence comes from Rhyacophila brunnea, assembly GCF_057557595.1. Taxonomy (NCBI): domain Eukaryota; kingdom Metazoa; phylum Arthropoda; class Insecta; order Trichoptera; family Rhyacophilidae; genus Rhyacophila; species Rhyacophila brunnea. The sequence continues at coordinate 5,291 of NW_028233332.1, forward strand.
AAATTTTTTTTTTATAATTTTATTTAGATGGATTTTGTCTGAAGGTTCAAATTTTACAATGATTATAGACATGGGTTAAATAAATTAATTTGGACTTTTTTTTTATAAAATTTTTTTTTAGCAAGATTCAATCGAAGGTTCAATTATAATAATTATAGACAAGGAAATAAATTAAATATACACTGTAAATTGAATAAGCATTGGATATTATTTATATATCAACATTTGCTGTTTTGTTTTTATGTTTTACGTTTTTCGTTGGATATAATTATTTGCTTACAATAATTCAATTTTGTGTCTTAATGTATTAATAATCTTTAGCTTCTTTAAGATGTTTTATCGTATATGTTAAATATCCTGTTTTGCTTTATTTTACATATAATAAACTTGATTTATGCATTTTGAATTTTACATAAGAATGTATATAAAGGTTTAATATTGTTACTTTATATGAAATTATATTTTATTATTTATATCACTGCTATTACTAGAATTCTTTTATTTATATATTTTTTGTAAAAATTTCGCGATTCTAATAACAAAATTATATATTTACTAGAATTGATAACTAGAAATATATGAATCCTTTTATTTTTTAGTTTTTAAAAACCTGTGTTATGTTCTCAACAGTTTTCTTTTGGCCTTTATCTAAACAAAGCTGATATAAAATGGGTTCTGATCAAATTTACCCCTTTTCTAGA
>NW_028233333.1:0-2000 GCF_057557595.1 Rhyacophila brunnea
CATCAGCGCTTCATTAATTTGGTCGGGTTCTGTGGTTCTAGTGGTGGTATTCATCCATGCTGGTCTGAATGAGTGTTGCGGTACCTCGCGCTGTCTGGACTGTTGTTTATCAACATCTGTGTACGCATATCTGGCGTGTTTGGGGTGCCTCGGGCAGCCTCTGTAGTTGGCCGGATGTGGGCCACCACAGTTGGCGCATTTGGCGGGATCGGTCGTGTTCGGCTTTTTGCAGTCCGTAGTGAGGTGGTCACCAGCATATCGGACGCACCTGTTTTGTTCGAAGAGATTATACTCTTTTATAGAGGTCCGGAGGGACATTGGGAGGGAGTTTAGCCAGAGAGTGAAAACCCTCCCACAACCTCTACAAGAAAGAAAATACGTGGTTAAACGCATCGTTTACAATTTCCTGATGTGAAAGGTAAATGATTAAGTGGATGCTGAGGGCCTGTGGACATAGGGTATCTTCCATATGTCTACTTTTACCCTTTCTTACACAAAACATCAGAATGACAGGTGGAGAGGTAAGGGTAGGTATGGCTCTAGATCAGTGTTTCCCAGCCTTCTTCATGCCATGCCCCACCGTAGCCTTTTAAAAAGTCAAATGCCCCACCGGCATCTTTTTTTAATAAAACAGCAGGTAAATTTTCAAATCATATTGTAATATGTTTGTAAACATATGAACTCCTAATGAAATTAAATAAAACCTATTCTAATACATATATTATAACTGAAATTATTTCAAAACACAAATTGAAAATGTAATTAAGTAGAATAAAATAAAAATTAAAACAATAATAAAACACAAATGACAATTGAAATTTAGTACAAACACACACACATATCTTGACACCTAATTCATAGAAATTCAGTTACGATTGCTACAAAGAAATTTTATGTTTAGTTAGAAACTTAGTTAATTTTAGTCTTAGGTCCCCTCTATTAGTTATATCCAATCGATTTCGTTTTTTAATGAGTAAATCGCTTATGGCGCTAAAACCAAATTCCACCAAATAAGATGAGGGAAAGGGTAATAATAATTTTCTGGCATGCAAAGTAATATTAAGATATTTTGTGTTAGCTTCTTCGCAAATCCATGCCATTATTCCTTTTATATTAAATAAATTTGTAATCGAATCATCATTTTGCATTTCTGAAAGTTCCTCTTGATACAGTTGTTCATTTGAAATATCTACCAGCATTGTTTGTGTCAACCAAGCTGGAAAATTTATTTCCTTTATATCAGCAAATCGTTCTTTAAAATCAGTTAATAAAGTTTGCAGATGGTCGAAAATAACAAGTTTAGCCTTATCAGTCACTTCACATTTTTTGAGCCAGTCAAATTTTTCAAATTTTTGTTAAAAATATTTTTTTAGACAATTCAATGAAAGTAGTGAATGCAAATATCTTTGCTTTTGCATCGACAAGTGTTTTTATCGATCCTTGAAGTTGCCTATTTAAATATTTAACTTTTCAAATATCTGTTAAATAGCTTACAAATGCTCTACCGTCGACCGTCATCAAAAACTTCATATCAGGTCGGCTGCTTAAAAAATCACTAAGGATATCGATTAATTCCATAAATCTTTTTAAGGAATTTCCTTTTGAAAGCCATCTTACTTCAGTGTGAAGTAACAGTCTAACGTACTCCGCATTTTGTTCTTCACAAAATCACTTGAAGAGACGCTCACTTTTGGCACTGGGTACAATTATACTCCTGCACAGTTTGTGTTTTTGGATAATTATTTAAATTGTAATGGGTTTCATTCTATTTTAAGTACAGTTTGCTTTTATTTCAATTTTGTACATCTCAGGCATTTTTTTGTATGACCGATGAGTATTCCCCTTTATATGTGAAATGCCGACGTGTCTCATCTCTGAAACGTGGTGCCTTACCTCTGAGGCGTCATGCCCCACCGGTGGGGCGTACGCCCCACCGTGGGAAACACTGCTCTAGATGGTTGTCGGCAAATACGCAATGTTCAAAAAAGGTATTCATATGG
>NW_028233334.1:0-1000 GCF_057557595.1 Rhyacophila brunnea
ACACTAACTGGAGAATAGGTACTAGTTTTGAGTAATTTGACTTTGAAGTTGTTAAAATGTTTGAAATGGTTTATCATGTGAGTTTATTAAGTAATCGTAAAAAGGATGACTTTAAAATAAAGACTGTTTATTTATTAAGAAGGTTTCCAGACGGTAAAGTTTGAAATAAGAAACATTTTGGTATAACTAACTCAATATGTCATTTTTTCGAATTAGTGTCTTCTGCCAGAACAGTGACGATATATTAATTATATATTATTAATTATTCAATAAACAAATTGATCTTCTTCAATTTGCACTGTATTATATGATGATAAACGATGCATATCAATGGCGACAGCTCAGATAAACAGTGTGGCGTCTCGAAACGCTATAATAAATCGAACCTTTCATGTCAAATATGTTAACGACCATTGATGCATTTAGCACAGAGTCTTGGCACTGTCTCGATTTGTAAGTAAAGGTACCCAAAGGATAAATATCTCCGTACTCAGTAATATTAACAGCATGGCCCCATATCTTGAAGCGGGCCCTCAGGACAGGTTGTTTGACGGGCCCCCCCTACCTATCGCTAAGGTTACGAGCAGTATGATGTTCTACAACATTAATGATTCCCAAATGGTATAATTAAGGGCATCCGTGTACTTTTAACGAGACCGCAACCTTTTTGTGGTAACAAAGCAACATGCAACTCTTCGACATATTGGATAAATACTTAAGACATTTTTATTTTTCGGGAAACACTAAAATAATTATGAAATAATTTTTTACCCATGACGGTACTTCAATGAAACGGCAAATAATTTTCAACTATAGGTGTGACGAACTTTTGGACTCGCTGGCAATCGGAGAGCGAACGCGAGCTGTGAACACGTCAATTTGTTTCGTGATGGCGACGGGGGTATTAATTCTTAAATCGTGTAAACATGAGTAAAAAACGTTACCCATTTACTTGTAAAAGAAAACATTTCAATGAATATATTATTATTGTTACTAATAT